>NC_139345.1:26336474-26371498 GCF_055883805.1 Amblyomma maculatum
GTGACTGTGAGTGCTTCGGGAAAGAAAACGAGCATGTATATTATATACCTCCGCACCGCAAGAGTAGCCCTGCGGATAGGACGGCACTCGACGAGAAAGCGTTAATAAATGAGCTCTTTGGAGCTATTATTTTCTTGTTTGTTCCTTCTAATGGTGTAATTCTCTAGCGTCTGGGTCAAAAAACTTCAGCTTGACACTGCCATGCGTGGCAGCGCTCTGACTTTTTTTTTTTTTTTTTTGCTGCGCATCGTCTGTAGACGTGATGCTTATTAATTGTTTGTTTTGTCATCAAAACATCTATGTAGTCTGTCCGCTCATCCATTTCTTGCATGTGATATTTGTTGCTGTAAGCGTGCTGGCCATACACTAATGCGCAAGTGAAATTTTAAAATATATTGGATAGTTTTCTCTCAGAATTACCTGAAAATTATTGTTTCTTGTTAAGCGATGTGCTTCTAATTAAGTGAGAGCGCGTGAATTGCTTTTACCACTAATTTGTGCATTGTTGTTTTGACCTGAGTTTATCATCCTCTATCGGCCTTTAAAGAACACCATTCCTTTTGTCGACGCAAAAGAACCCAACAAACGGTCGCCATTTTACGTCCTTGAGCATTTTAAGGGAACTGAGTCACCATTCACAGAAGTTTTGGAACAGGTAGCTGTAGGAGTGAGTTTGAAATCACCCGCGAGGAGACTGTAAGGAAAGCGCAGGAAGAAAATTAGGAGAGAGTCACTCCTGGAAAAGCTCAGTTCCTTGTTTGAGCCACCGAGTAAGCCACTCCATGAAGTAGAAATTTGTGGTGCTTTCTCGGAGGTGACTGTCAGGGAAAAAAAGTTACTTCCAAAACATTACAGCGAAGGAAAGAGACCTTTATGACGAGTATGTTGTGTTTAGTTACCGGCCGACTTGTCTGTGGTGACGGCTGGGCAATCCGGCTGTTTAAGGTATGTCAATTAGTAGAATAATGCTGAAAACGATATTGTGCCATTCTCCTGTGTTAATGTTGAATCTGTTGCAGGCGACACAGAGAATGCAGGGTGTGTATAACGAGCTCAACAACATATACTACGGACACGAAAACTCCCAGAAGAAGTTGTAGGATGCATCCTTCGCTCGAGAGCATTTTCCTCCGAGTTTCGATGTGCTAGGTGTTGTTCACTCATGTAGATATTTTCCTTAGAACTACGATTGGAGCCTGTGGCCAGGAAGGAACTTGAGAAATAACACTGTACGGAGGTTGTAGAATGAGCGAAATGTCCCTGCGTGCTTCTGAATAAGGTAATTTTATGCAACACACACATCACCTGGCTTAGTGTTCGAACCCTTTTGATTTTGATGAAAAAAAAAAAAAATATGCTTTTTCATTGAACCGCCGGAACCATTTTTGTCTGATATCTAGAGGGGGAAAGCATTTCTGCCATTGGACAGCCATGTGAATTTTCCAGACAAGTGCAGAACTACATCTCATTAAAAAATTCATGATTATACGTTTATTTCATTTTTGCATTTCACATTCTTGTGGACAATATATATGAGCTGTGTATTTTTTTTTTTTTTATGGTGTGCCAAGACATAGCCTGCACAAGGTTTCTGTACTTTTCTGAGTTGTAGTTTTCAGCTCAAAACGTTAGCTAAATTAAAAATTTTTTTTTTTCACGTACCTGAGCAACATTCTTGAGCCATAAAATTTTAATTGGCCCACCATAATACGTACTGCAGAAAAGGATTTTAGACTGAAATTAAATCGATTAGCTCTCAGAAAAAAATCAAATGGCAAATTTGCAGACAAGTACAATGTACTCTGTACTCACACGAAAATATTTTACTGACGAGCTCCCTGCAGAAATGCAAAATATATTAAGCTATTAGCACTTTTTATTGTGTGTTCAGTATAATTATTACTAACGACTGTTTTGCTTTAGCCGAGAAATATATTTTTGAATATGAGCGCCGCCGGTCATGCATGTTGCCCCGTAATTTCACTTCACTGCAGAACACAACCTCGGATTTATACAGCTCAGGCATTGCACACCCGTTATCAATATCACGCTTCGCGCGTGTTATGCGAGGATGGAATCTAACACGAGAGGCCATGAACAAGATGCGCGTACGCATGCGGCAACTCTCGGCGAGTTTGCCGGTTCGTTCCGTCACAGGGCGCTGATCTAGCGAACGGTCGACGCTCGCGTGATACCGTTAAAACATTGGAAGGGTGTACGCCGCGTATGCTGCGAACTGCGTCGGCTCAGCTGCCACGAGGGCTGGTGGAAAATAGAGAAAACAGATGGCGGCCGTGGCGAAACTTAAGGCGTTGTGAACAGATCATATTTGTTTTTGTCGATATCGGTGCCCGATCGAGTCACTTGACTCCATCCTCGAACAGCACGCCAGAAGAGTAACGCCGGCTTCGCTCAAAGCGGATTGCAACGCCTCAGCCCGTGAGGGCACACACACAGAAAGATGGAGAGAGCATCAACAACGGCGGGGCTGTGTTCTGCAGTGAAGCGACAATGCAGGGCAACTCGGTGCTTCGGCGCTCATCTTCAATATATTTTTTACGACCAAAACAAAAAACACCGCTATAAATTTGTTGAACAAAATTACAATAAAACGAGCTACTGCAGGAATATGAAACTTTTGCCGTGAGCACGTGAGCAAAATATTTTCGTCTGAATGCGCAGCATATATATATTTCTTTTCTTTTTTTTTTTTTTTTTGCAAATTTGGAATCTTTTTTTCTCTCTAGAAGTTCCTCCATTTATTATACTGTAAACATTTTATCGCGCTAACGTTAAAAAATGACGAGCATGGCGCTGGCAGGCAGTAGCTGGCAACTGACATGGCCGCGAACTGACTGGACATGAGGTTGCTAGGCATTACGTTTGGCAGGAGCTGGCAACTCGGGCCGCTTCTTTTGCATGGGAGGGTGATATAAGAATAAGCCTGCCAGGATTCTCTCATTCTGTGTCTGACGCGACACCCCTTGCGCCACGCAGGCCCGTTTATACGGCTTAGTTAAAGGTTAAAGTGAGGCTTTATATGTGGGGTGGTAACCTACGCTATCACGCCATACTCTTAAAGACGGAGCTCAAATGTCTCCCATAATTTTTTTATGTACTAGATTTTATGGCGAGTCATTTAAAGGTCTTGTACTGCCCACGAATGTCGCTTAAGTTTTGAATAAAAGTTCCAAAATGAAGCTTTTGAGCGAAAAATAGGAATTAAAGAACGCGCCTAGTTTGGTTTGGTTTGTGGGGTTTAATGTCCCAAAGCGACTAAGGCTATGAGAGACGCCGTATAGTGGAGGACTCCGGAAATTTCGACCACCTGGGATTCCTTATCACGTGCACTGACATCGCACAGCACACGGGCGCCTTGTGTATGCAATGTCTCGATAATAATAATAATAATAATAATAATAATAATAATAATAATAATAATAATAATAATAATAATAATAATAATAATAATAATAATAATAATAATAATAATAATAATAATAATGATAATAATAATAATAATAATAATAATAATAATAATAATAATAATAATAATAATAATAATAATAATAATTTATTTATAGGAAAGCTAAGACGCAGTGTCAGTCACACCTATTCAGTGGACACTTGAATTTCGCCGCAAGGGAAGGGAAGAGTGTGGGAGTGAAAACAGAAGTAGAAAAAGAGGTGCCGTAGTAGAGTGCTGCTGAGTAATGACCACCTGGGGGTCTTTAACGCGCACTAACATCGCACAGCACACGGATGCCTCTCCGTTCCGCATCCGTAGAAACGCAGCTGGCAGCGGTTGGGTTCGAACCTGGGCACTCCGGTTCAGTAGTCGGGCATCGTGACTCCACCACCGCGGCGGGGCCAATGTCTTGATGCATGATGAAAACACGTGTATTGTACACGGAAAAAAGTTTGAAGGGCAAGAAGGAAATTAAAGAATGAATCTATAAAGCCTTTATTAGAATGAAGGGATGGCTTTCAGTCTCTGTTTGGATAATTAGGGAGATAGGAGGGATGGAAATGTAGCTTCTTGCTTCTTCACATTTCTTCCAGCTGTTTCTCGTTGCTTGCCATGCTGCAATCTGCGCGTTGTAAGTCGACCTTTCTCACACTACTCGAAGCAGGCCGCTCTCACTGCCATAGGTGGCAACGGAATTTTGTATTGCGGTGCTTGATAGAAAAATAGTAAGGAGACCGAGATTGGCACTAGTCAGGAAGTTGAAAAAGGCTGTCACATGACTGGAAAATCTTTTCCGCTAGATATCAAGCGAAAGTGGTTTTTTATAGGTCAACGAAAAACCAGAAATTTATTGAATGAAATTGGAGAGTGTCGAGCACAAGCATTTCTTTGTTTTGCATGGAATGGCAGTCCGCCGTAACATCAAGGATATACGCAATCATAAATACACCACTTGCTAGACAGCATGAGCTTCACGTGTTCTTAAGGATTCATTGCTGCAAAACGAATCTTTAGAGTATACTGTCTATCAAACTAATAGACAAAGCTTCCTCCAAGCGGGCCTTCTCCTTCACCCTGACCAGCCGTGGCACTGCGAAAGCTCTGATGCCATTTTCTGTCTCTACAATTCGACCTACTTGCTTGAAATTTAATGTCCACATAAATACAAGGACCAAACAATAGCTGACACCCGTGGGAAGGCCTGTCTAGGCTACTTAGAGCATGTTGGGGAAAATATAATGCAGAAAAAGACACAAGTATTATACACAAGTCCAGCTCCTTCTCAATTTGCTAAATGCACCGCAGCGCTTCTTTATTTATATTTCATCTAGGAAAACATTACTTCTCATATAGCCAGGATGATTCATTCCTGCAGCAAGCAGTACCAACCCTCGAAGAATTTTACTTGAAGGCCAGCTCTTGAAAAACAGCAAGGCTTCAAACTTCAGTACACTAGAGCATTGGGTCAGGTTAAACATTAAACAGTCATTAAGGTACTGTAGTGTACAGCATGGATACATACACCATCATCATGAGGATCATCATCATCATCGTCGTCGTCGTCGTCGTCATCATCATCATCATCAGCCTGACTATACCCACTGCAGGGCGAAGGCCTCTCCCATATCTCGCCAATTAACCCGGTTCTGTGCTAGCTGCACCCACTTGACCCCTGCGAACTTCCTAACCTCATCCGCCCACCAAACTTTCTGCCGTCCCCTGCTACGCTTTCCTTCCCTTGGAATCCAGTTTGCTACCCTAAGCGACCATCGGTCATCCTCTCTTCGCACTACATGTCCTGCCCATGCCCATTTCTTCTTGATTTCCACTAGAGTGTCAGTATTGCCATTTCTACATCTTCGTAGAAGCTCAATTTGCCATGGTCATCATAATTACATGTAGGTGCATAGGCCTGTACAACCTTCAGTTTGTACCGCTTATTAAGCCTAATTACGATGTTTGCCACCCTCTCATTAATACTATGCAGTTCATCTATATTACCCGCCATATACTTACTGACAAGGAAACCTACTCCTAGTTCTCGCCTCTCCGGTAAACCTCGATAACACAGTGCATGCCCATCCTTCAGTACAGCATATGCCTCATTCGGCCTCCTAACCTCACTAAGCCCTATGACATCTCATTTCATGCCCTCTAGTTCCTCTAACAGCACGGCTAAACTACCTTCACTATAGCTAGGGTTCTTGCGTTAAACGTTGCCAGGGTCAGTTTCCAATGGCGGCCTGTCCAGCGGAGCCAGGAATTCTTAGCACCCCCTGCTGCGTCACATGTCTGACCGCCGCCGTGGTCAGTTGTTCCGCAGCCTACTGAGGGCCGGGGTTTTATAGGACTAATCATGGGAGGTTGCGGCCAATTACTGCACCAGGGTGGCCAACTCCTGCTCTGGTGAGGGAGTGCGTTGCCGGAGGTGTTCACCGGCATCAGGTCGCACCCCAAGCCTGTTTATGAAATTCCATCGACACGCGGATTTTTTTTTTTTTCTTATCCGGTGGAGAATTGCGCGGCTCCGGGATTCGAGCCCCAGACCTCTTGCATGCGAGGCGGATGTTCTACTGCTACGCCACCGCTGTTGTGGTTTGCACCGCTGCTGGAGGAACATGGGGGAGGCATTCGCCCTGCAGTGGATATAGTCCGGCTAATGATCATGACGATGATACATTCCGAAACCGCTAGACCGTATTTGCTCAGACGGTAGTCAGATTGCTCTGTGCGTCGATCAGCTGGAGCAGCTCTTCTACCGCTCCGCGCGGTGCTCAGGCTATTTAGGCAAGTACAAAATTTTGTTTCGACTGTCGAACTAATGTACTTATTTCGACTGGCGAACTAATGTACTTTGTAATAAGCACATATAGATGCAGCGAGCAGGTCTTTGCAAACGTTCAGGGCTAAAATAATATCAGTTTCCGACTGTTATCTGGGCCAAACCTTGAAATCCGCCTTTTCATCCCTTCCAGGTACCCCCCCCCCCCCCCCCCCCCCCATTTCTATTTACCTTTAATATGCTCCCTTTGTGACGCCAGAAAACCCGGTCCTGTATGTAGGACACTATTATATAGATTTTCATTAGGGTGCCAATCATTATAGTGTATTATAATCGAGTTAAGGCTGGAATCTCTCGCATACCAATAGCCGAAGTTTACTTTAGTTCGCTATATTATCGGAAGCGATGCATTCGGTCCCCATGATATTGCCTCAGGGTCACTTGATCTAAGGGAGATATCAAAGTTTAACTGAGGCGTTCATGATAACATATATCAAGAGTCTGAAACTAGTGTAGCTATTCGAGCCACATTGAGAAAAAATTGTTCATCGCAGGCCAGGCGCCGGAAAATGAGTGACTAACAACCGAAACAATAAATCAAAACATTTCTAAATAAACGCCGGACAGTCACCGCTTCGGCATGTTTCGGAGAAGGCTACTGAAAGGGTACAACATACAGCCATGGGGACGAGGCGTTTTAGTTGATTTTAGTTGGAAAACGAGTCTGTTATTAACGCTGACTCGTTGAAGCTGGCACGTGTTCTCGGAAAGAATCCTTAAATTTTCGGAGTTGGTAAGCCACATCACAAAGCTTTGCAACCACGTGTTTGAGATCCGTGACTTATGCGGTTAGCAAATATGTTTTGTATGCAACGTATTGCTGGACATATGAGCTCCTCAGTGGTGCTGAAACATAGCTGACTCCTCAGCAGGCTATGAATCACGATGAGCCAGTATATTTGCACGATGTAAACGGGAACCAGCCGTTTCAATGCTCGACCATATTCACTAATAATGAGCCTTCCTATATCTCGAAACCTTCACTGTCTATTCACTTCTTTGCCACATTTTCCCGACCACATAAAGTTGTGCCATTTGCCACGTTATTTTACGGTATCGCTTGCAAGGAGCAACAGAGCAAGACAATACAGAGGTCTTCCGAAATCACGAACGCTTGTTTCCTCATTGGCTGGTTGTCTTTCCACCTCTCATGCTCATAAACACGGAAGCCTAACCGGATACGCAAGAGGGCGGGCCAAGCGTTCATCAACCGGACTATAACCACTGCAAGATGACGCCTCTTCCATATTTCTCCAATTAGCTCAGTCCTGTGCTATAGCTGCATCCAGTTGACATTGCTAACTTTCTAACCTCATACACCCAGCTAATTTTCTGCCGCCCCTGCTACGCTTTCCTTCGCTTGGAATTAGATTGTTGACTCTTATCCTGTGCCCAAGTACGCGGGATCGAATCCCGGCCTCGGCGGCCGCTTTTCGATGGAGGCGAAAAGCTAGGCGCCCGTGTTCTGTGCGATGTCATTGCACGTTCAAGAACCCCAGGTGGTCGAAATTTTCGGAGTCTTCCACTACGGTGTCTCTCATAGCCTGAGCCGCTTTGGGACGTTGAACCTCAAAACCAAACCAAAACCAAACCAGACTCTTAGCGACCATCGGTTATCCCCCTTCGCATCATGTCCTGCCCATGGCCATTTCTTCTTCTTAATTTCGACTACAATATCAGTAAGTTTAGTTTTTTTTCTCTGACCCTCTCTGCATGCTTCCTATCTCTTAATGTTACACTTAACACTTCTGCGTTCTCCTCAATTCTGCGTTGCCCTCAATTTAGGTAGAACTGTTTTTGTAGATTCTACGTTTTAACACCATAGGTGAGTACCAATAAGATGTAGTTCTTATACACTTTCCTCTTGAGCGATACAGGTAAGCTGCTATTCCAACCTTGTCAACCTTATTCTGCTAGTTATTTCGCTTTCATTGTCCTGATCATCGGTGACTACCGCTCCTAAATATGGACATATTCACCTTCCACTTCCATGCAGTGCTTTGCTGAAGTTGTAAATTTCTGTTACTTTCAGGAGCTGTTGAACTGAGGTATTCTTCATCAACTTTTACCCCTAATTGCTCCCATTAATTAAATTTCATTACCTAAAAAATAAGTACATTGCTCTTTAGATGCAATTAAATTTTAAAACACACACGCACGCACGCATACACACACACGCACACACGCACACACACACACGCACGCACGCACGCACACACACACACACACACACACACACACACACACACACACACACACACACACACACACACACACACACACACACACACACACACACACACACACACACACACACACACACACACACACACACACACACACACACACACACACACACACACACACACACACACACACACACACACACACACACGGCTACCATTGTCATTCACTGCAAGCTCACTCACAGAAAATCCCTCGCACGAAAAATTGACCAGCCTACAGCCCTTCACCAAATTTCATTTTGAACCACTAGTGGCGAAATAATCCGCTGCATAAAGCTCATCATGCACACCATTTGCAGCAAGACATTTATGGTTTATTCCAGCGCACAGTTGCAGCGGATGTTTGAATATGGCAGTTGCAGATAGCGATTTCGGACGTGGACGCCGGATAGAGGCAAATTCGACATTTTATCACTTACCAATAAATTGCCATCGGAGTTCCAGCTCAAACCAATCGAGGGATATTTAAGAATGCGTGCAGCGCGACAGATAATGAAAAGGTCAAGTAGGTGAAAAGGATAAGCGTTTTCTCAGCATGGTTTTATTGAGAGGTGAACCAATATATTTCTAGTATTTTTTTCCCTGCACAGAAGCCACAGGAACTTGTGGAAATGACAATCACCAAAACTAAGATGAGATATGCCTATGTAGAAAAATATATATTAGTTAGTGTAAAGAGGGCATTCTAATCGAAGGCTTGCTAAACGGACTGCAGATACGGCTAAAGATCGCAAATGTGTACGCTGAGTCTTTTCACAAAATTTTGGTCCTCAAATAAAGAAAACAGAGAGAGAGAGAGAGAGAGAGAGAGATTGAATGGAATCACTGATGACAAACGAAGATACTTAGGACGGATGGAGTGTTGCAGAACTCAAAGGCGAATACTTCCCGCAGGAGGCCTTCCAGCCAGCGGTATTGACCGATTGTCATATCTTGATGTGGTGATTAATCTGAATAGACCATTGGGATGCCCTTTCAACTGATAGCTTTCTGCGTTATCACACAAGCAGGTGTCAGTGGATTAACCAATACACTTCGTGCAAATTGGTTGACCCTGTTGCCTGGGGCCCGGGGGTAGGGGGGGGGGGGGGGGGGGGGGGGCTTCCTTTGAAGGGTATTCGTCAGCTCGTTTTTGAGTAATTGTATCAGGATGTATATTACGCATTGAATATCGAGAACGTGTTATACGCGGTATAGTTCAGAGTCCTCAGCATTTCCATGGAGGGGCCCTTTGTATATTTGTGAGCACTGGTGGTGGCTTTTTGGGACGGCAATACGTATTGTTTGATATGAGCCAGCTGATGCATTAAAGGGCATGCACCAATGGCATCTTTTTCAGGTGTTATACGTCGCCGTTAAAAAATATAAGAACTGAAATTAGAGAAAACATGGATGACAATTAAGCTCCGCCTTCAAGGACGTGACGCGATAACGTAGGCGGCGCGCCCACCCATATAAATCCGCGCTTTTACAAAGACGTATAAACGTGCCTGCTAGTCTAGTTGTAGCGTGCCCTGACCTGTCATCCAGGAGCATGGAAGGTTCTAATTAATGTGAAAGCATTACTTCGCTATGTTCACAAATTTCTGTCTGTAGAACGTGTCCGTAAAATTGTGTCCGCAGCAGTTCTGAGTAATTTAGAAGTGGTAGAGGGTAATGAGTGGTATCAATCGATATAGGGTGACGTAATGTTGTGTCTGAAAAAAATAATAAAGCCAAAGAAGTTAATTGGGTAATTATTTAAACTAAAACTGGGTCACAGGAAAGGAAAGGCACAGTATCTGTCACACTTATTCTGTGGACATCTGACCAGGGCCGTAAGGCAAGGGAGGAAGATGGGAGTGAAAGCGGAAAGAGAGAAAGGGGTGCTGTAGTAGACATGATGCCATGTAACCGGAAGTAGAGCCGAAAAAGGGCATAGGAAGGGATTGGAGCGCAATTTGGAAGTACCAAAGTCTAAAATTGGTAAAAAAGAAGTGAATTAAGCAACTATTTATTTATTTATTTATTTATTTATTTATTTATTGAATCCTCAAATGTCCCATTTAAGGGGTATTGCAGGAGCAACCGACAGCAGCATCCGTATTTTCGCTTTACTCCAATGCAGATTATGCAGTGCTTTTTAATTTTTTTCACCTTCCCACTGCAAAGGAGCAGCTTAATAATAATAATTGGTTCACAGGAAGGGAAAGGCGCAGTATCTGTCACACTTGAGTCTGTGGACACCTGAACCGCGCCGTAAGGGAAGGGAGGAAGGTGGGCGTTAAAGCGGAAAGAGATAAAGAGGAGCCGTAGTGGAGGGCTACGGGATAATTTCGACCACCTGGGGATCTTTAACGTGCGCTGAGGAGCAGCTTCTCCTAGCTTTCTGATGTCATGTATAGTCTCGTTAAGTGGCACAAACCACCAAAGATTAAGGACTCGACCAAGTCATTTGTCAGCTGCCACCTGCCACAGCCATACCCATGATTTTTTGCTCACAACACCAACGCAGACAGGGAATTTTTTGGGCAACGAGGTACGCTATTGCGTTAATAAAAATTAAAAAGAATACAAAGACATTTTTGTTGCTGGCTGTCTTCTTCAGTTCGCTTCCGTATACGCTAAACGAAAGCGTTTTGCGGGAATTTACATTGTTACGTACACCCGCACGTATAGTACAGCGCGTGCAAATTGAGGTGTAACGATACAATCATGACCAACGTTTTTAGATCTAAAAAAGGGATCTAAAAACGTTGATCATGACTGAGTGCCTCACTGGCCAGGCGGCGAAGGCATCGAAAGCACCCTAATAACTTCAGCTTAGTTGCACCATTTGCTATTTAGAATAGGAACCATGTTTGCCGACAAACTTTCACTATTCTCATTTTCGTTTTCGCATTCTATTACATCGATGCGTATGTCAATGCGCTAGCGAGTCAAGGCAACGTGGCTGCGTAGTTGTGGCTGTAGGAAGAAGGAAAAGAAAATGCACGGGCCTGCTACTGGCTCTGTAGCTGAGCCACCTCCGCTGCCTCGTGCGGACATATGTTATGTTGAGGCAGAAAAGGAAAGAAAAATAAAGAGCCTCGGCCCGTGCCACTTAGTATAACGGGCTGCCTCGTGCGGACAGAAGAGAAAACAGAGAAGAAAGGAAAAAGAAGAGGGAGAGAAAGACGCGCGCCGCAACAGCCGTCGTCCACCTCCGAAGCGGTGGTGGGTGCAATGACTGCCTACAACAGATAAAAATTCGGTGGCTGGCTAGACCCCGCCGCAAGCGGCGTTGACCTACCGTCCCAGCCCCGTAGGGCCAGGAACAGCCACCCTTCACCACCTCCCCTCTAACTGCGTAGAACACCGTTGCCGCCATGCAGAAAGAGGAGAAGGGGGTACCTCCCCCCCCCCCCCTCTTCCTGCGTGGAGGCGAGGGTGCTCTCCGGTTGCCGAAACGCCGGCTCGCTATCAGCGGATCGCGGTGCATCCAGTTCTCACTCGCTTTACTCGCTAGCAGCGTCAGCGGCATCATTCAGTCGCTGCATCTGTTCGTCGCGCAATGTTCCTATGGGCCCACGCACAGCTTCCCGCAACCTTCCCATAACTCAATTGCTCTCTTCATATCTCCGACCACAAAGCTTCTTTCATAATAGCCAAGAACAGTTAGTGGAATGTTTCTTGATGGAATATGTGTGAAAAATAAAAAAAAAAAGTTGTCTGTAATTGTACATACGTGTCTTGCTCGAAATATTTGCCTCAATCTATCGAAAAGGTGAAACAGCTGATGAGCTGCGCTCAAATTTCGCATTAGGAAGTAACATAATCGTGGGCAATTTTTTTTATTGTGATCAAATCTATGAAATGTTCGTGTAGTTGATCTGACTAACCGTATAGGGAGGGAGCGTGATTATAGTATAATTTATGAAAAAAAAAAAAAAAAAAGCAAGGAGTGATTTCTACGTCTGCTTTCTAAAGCTGTGAGTTTGATTATATTTTAATACAGAGCTAGATGCTTGATTGACGTTAGTACTGACGTGTTATGAATTGGCTGACTCTGTTTTGAAGTAGTGAAAACTTTTAATGCTCAGAAAGAGATTTTGGGAGTCTGAAGACCCTGTTACATGGTTGATATCATTAGTCTGTCACACCGCACGACAAGGCCCTGTCTCGCACCCGCTTCACTACAGACCTCTTGGCGTCCTGTGGAGCTTGTTGAGGAATGCAGTGTCCCATGCCTCTCACGCAGGGGTGGGGGGAATCGGAAAGGTGAGGATTCTGAGCACATGCCCATACCATGTGATAGATATCACAGATCTCTTCACAGTGCGGGCAGCGTCCATCGATGTTAGGATCAAAGTGTTTGAGTACAGCAGGAAATATAAGAGTTCCAGTCTGCAGGCGCCTGCAGGCGTCGACGCCTTGCAGCATCGTCGCGGCGGTGTTTCGCGATATGCTCCACATAGCCTGAGTCGCTTTGGGACGTTAAACCCCACAAACCAAACCAAACCAAACACGTTGTTCCGGCGTTTCCGCCACTCTTTGGCTTTAGCCCTTCTCTTCCCAGCTCGCAACGCAATGTCCTCCAAATCGTCATGTGCAGCCAACCGACGATCGTAACGAGCACGGCTGCTCAGTTAATTGCTCTCCTACGAGTTCATGGCGCGACTCCGGCCGAGGCGCGGTGCGCGCTTCTCTATATATTGTTACAGGGCTCCAAGCCGATGAGCACAGGGGAAAGAAAAGAAAGAGAAGGTGATCGCTGACGGCGAGATAATTTTTAATGAGTCGCTGCGGGCCTAGCGCGAGCGCACCTGCCCGCTTCTTCCTCATCCGTTACCACGGCCGGTCTCGAGGCAGAGCAGCACTCTCCACACCGGCCGTGCCGTAACATTACCCGGGGCCATCGAGCGATTGTCCATATTATGGATGAGGAAGATTGTCGACGTCGATGAGATTCATGGCATGACGATGGACGTGACTGGAAGGGTGTAGAAGAGCAAGAAGGGAAGGAGACAACGGACTGCCGCCACGTAAGCATACTCAAAAACTGTCTTTGCTGCCCAAATCATGGCCTATCCCTCTCTGTGGGTATGTTATTTGGAGAACAACAACAACGACAACGGTGATCCCCGGATGAAGCCTAGCCCATGATGCTTTCGGGCTACAGGTCGACAAGATCCGGTGGCCGAAACCCAGACGCGCACCGCATGGCATGGGCAGGGGTGATGTGTACATATCTGGCGGCGTCTTGGGTGGTTGGGTTCTTTGGTCGGCACACCGCGGTTCAGTGGAGCCATATAGTCATTCGACTTTGTCGTGTTCTGTGGCCATGTCGATGGCATGTCGGGTCAGTGGGTTCTTGGCTGCGTCTCTCCGTCTTGTCTTGTGGTCGGGTCGGGGGACGGGGTGGTGCAACGGCGAGATCACGTCGGGTCCGGCAGGCTGGAGTTAAGCCAAGCGATGCGTCCCAGGAACTCGCAGTCGACGGCGAAAGCAGACGCGGACGACAAATCTCCGGGCCAGGATGAGAGGAGATGAACACCCTGCACCTCCTCCGAAATGTTACAAGGCGGCAAACCGATGAACAGAGCAGAAAGACAGAAAGAGAACCGAGAGAAGGTGACCGATGACGGCGAGATGATTTTTAATTAATTATGCGGCGGCGGGCCTAGCGCGAGCACTTCTGCCCGCGCCACTGCCTGCTTGTTCTTCCTCGTCCGTACCAATATACTCGAAACTGACGTCAGCAAGCATATGTGTCCCGCCATGCAGCTGCACACGCGTTAGGTAGCTACTTTCCATTTCAGTTGACCTTTGACCTTAATCTTGACTTTGACCTTGACCTTTGGTGGGAACATAGCTCTCAAAGGGGTTGGGTTAAGTTCCAACTTGACGAAGCTGTTTGAAGGTCATCAGAAGAACACGGTGATGACTCTCTCGCGTATACTGCTGTCGCTTCAAAAGCAATCTCGTGCAATGACTTGCAGCTCTCGAGGTTGGCAAAGGTAATTGGCGATTTTAAGAAGGGGCTCCTCGACGTGTTTTTCACGGTTACACCCATAAGCCGCACATGCCATTCAAGTGCATTGTGAGTGAGCGGCATTCGTGGCAGCAGCAGGTGAGCTGGTTTTTGCAGCTGAAATGTCTGGAAGTCGTGTGCATGTGGTGTCCTACTCTTTCTTGTGTGTCTTTGCGCCGTAGTGTTTTCAAGCCATGAGCAACCTCACCCCCAAGGCCATCATTCTAAAAGACCATTACTCAAGATATCGTGGCCTCCTCCTCGGCTCGCGCAAGCCATGACGTCAGCTTACATATGGCCTAACTACTGATCCACTCACTCCACTCAGCTATTTTCACAGGCGATCGTATACCTTATACCACTTATGGACATACATTAATAGTGGCCCTGCTTGCAGCGGCTCCATCAGCGACCCTCAGAGCTACGACACGAGACGATGCGCTCGTCTTCGTTCCCATTCCTATGCGCTTTCTGCCCGCTACACTACAACCTGCATTGCTCGCTTTGTGACACTGGTATGTAGTAGGAAGAACCGAAGGGTGTATGTTCGTGCACTCCTCCGTGATGATTTTTGGCTCCGGCTTTGGAAATGAAAGCTGTCCATCCATATAAGGGGCAGTGGTGTGCGTAGACGTATGTATACCGGGAGCTAGCACCTCAGATGCTTCAAGCTCCTGCCGAAACGTTCGAATGGATATTTTTGCCGCGCGTGTTGTGGCTGTTCTTCGCCGCGTCGCCATGGCCGTGGCGCTGCACGCGGTGCACTTAGCTTGTGTCTAATCTCTCAGGATTTTGCTCCTTGATAAGCATGGATTTTGGTGAAATTCTGATGACATAAAATTGGAAAGGGCGGGGGGGGGGGGGGGGGGGATCCAAAAGGGTCAAACTTTGGGGTTGGCCAATACCGATTTGGATGACACCACAAAACTTGCCATACACGATTTAGATAAGACATCAATTTCGGTTCAATTCTAACGAGGTCCAACTTTGCCGGTTCAGGGGACCAAATTTTGGGAGCCGTCTTTCCAAATTAGGAGGTCGGAATCGAGTTGGTCATACACGCATTAGATCGGATACCAAATTTGGTCAAAATTATCTGGTCATTCGTGCGGACACTCTCTGTCCACAACTCCAGTCTACATGTTAATTCATTTAGTTTTTCATTAACCAATCATTTAAACATTTCACTAATTTAATAAATAATTTTGTGGCTGGGACGAACTGCTGCAAAGGCAGGCTGTGGACACATGCTGTGAGCATGAAGACGTGCTATTCTGCAAATTACAGCACATTGAATGAACCAAAAGCTATTTTGTAATTTGTTGAATATCTCTCGTCGTTTAATTTCTTTTTGTATTTTATTGTTTTCTGGATACGGAGGTATCGGCCGTCACCCAGCGTGACCGGGATAACGAAATTCATGTTCGAATGGAAAGTGCTTAATTGTGTGACAGCGGTAACAAACACCAGTTGCGCTTAAACCAGAGTTCGGCTTTCGGAGTCAGCTATGTGTACAAATATTCATTGATTCGTAGCAGGGTACACAAGCCAACTGCTACGCGTACAAGTGGATCATGCACCGATTATACATTTAAAGAAGATATGTGTTGTTCAAATAACGGCTGAAAATAAGTTCCGGGAAGCAACCAGCGCACAGATACGCTGTGGAGGGACGCTAATTCCGCAGTAGAGAGCGGGGAAGGGCAGGGATCGCGTGTTACCCCTCGATGTGGTTCCTCTTGAGCGAACAGCGCCCACGCCCGCCAGCTGCCTTTTAAGGGCGGTGCAGCGCTCCCAGCGCGTAAGCGTAACCAATCGCAATCGAGGCTGGGGCCGAGATTGATACCCCGGGTTGCACGTGGAAGTATTGGCTTTTCGGAAAAGGGTGCAACGTTTTTCTCTCAGGGTATTACTTTTTTTTTTTTTGTATGCTTCATGAAGTGTGCAACGCAGTCAACCAACATCGCCAGAGCAGTTCTTATTGCCGGCACATCCATCCTCCTGTCTCTCTGTTTGGGGCCCTAACTCAAACGCAACCTGAGAGGGGAACAACATTTGGCAGGGACGAAATTTAAAGCCCCATTCTCAAAGCTCAGCAGAGCTCGACCTTGCACAGGCTGAACAGCATGAATGCCCCGAGAAGGATTAGAAAGCGATGCGTGGCTTTGGAAGGAACCGACTTCTCGATTGTGATGCGCAGTGCCCTCGAGCCGCGATGCAAGGCGCTAAATTTTGTACCGGAGCGAACGGCCACTCTTGTAGTCTTTGTCTCGGCCGGCAAGGCATTATGGCCGCAGCGTTCGCGCCTAGGGGATAGTTGTCTCGTCTGATTTGTTATTAGCCCGGTGCAAATAGCATATAAAGATATACAAACGGGACAAGCGCTACCTTTGTTCGTGCCTCGTCTGCCTTTATACGCTATGTGTTACGGTATGAAGGAATCCATCTTAGACAAAAGGAAATTGTTTATTTCCTTATTTTTAAGATGCAGTTTAGATGAAGCCGTCGTTTTCCTGTGCAGCTCCAGCAACTACAGTTTTAACTTTTCCTTGTCTCCTTTTTTTTCTAATATGGGTAACGTGAAAACATGGTATAGTTATACTTGGGGACGTCAAAAACAATGGGCCCTAGGTCCGTTTTTGACCGTTGTTTTTCCTTTTTTTTTTCTTTTTTGCTGTTTCTTCCTTTTTTTTTCGGCCGAATCCGAGCTTTCGCTGATCGTTCGTTTCAAAGGAAAGATCACCATCATCATAATCATTATCATCATCATCGTGTCAATATACACAGGGACCGCAGTTTAAGTTTTAAAGCGTGTAATTTGGGATTAAGCAAATCTGCATGGACTGTGCTGCGAACCAAGTGCCATACTCATCTTAATCCTGTCCCGATTCTGGTCCTTGTCCGGGTATTAAGGCTCCAGGTCCACACGATGAAATGAACGAAAGGTGAATTTATGCAATATTTATAATCATGATAAATGGCACAACAATACCGGCTCAGGGGCCGAAAGTTACTGGCTTCACGCGACTGTCTTCATACAGCGACGGTCAGGGAGACTCCGACACGTCCGCTCCAGGCGCGCAGCACGGCACGCGACGACTCTCACGACGGTCTCGAAGCGTCTTCCCTGGCCGTCGCTGTACGAAGACAGTCGCGTGAATGAATGAATGAAAAACGTGGAGCCAGCAACTTTCGGCCACCGTGCCGATATTATTGTGCCCTTTACCATGATTGTAAATATTGTATAAATTCCCATTTCGTTCACTTCATCGCGTGGACCTGGAGCCTTAATACCCGGACAATTGGACCAGAATAGTGACAATCCTCATAATTTTCTTAATTGCCATTCCTGGCTTGTCGAAATTGGCGTTCTGTTCTTCTCTGAACGAGAACATTTTTTGTTGTCGCCTCTTAAAGGAGTATAGACACCATTTTTTCAAGCGTCGGAAGGAATACGATTGCTTTCCTGGTTATACAGAGATGCTCCCCAAGCAATCCCAACCTCGCACGTTTCCGCGAAGATATTTTAATTTGATTTTAAAAACAAGCCAGGCAAGTACTCCGTTTTTCAAAACCCATTGGCATCGACATCTCTGTGACGAAAACGTGTACATAGGTAAACAACATGACGTCATCAAACAACTGTGACGTGGAGTCGGCAAAGCAAAGAGCAGTGACGACACATGGCCAGACTCGAACAGCGCCGCCGCCGCTTCCGGCCGTGCCCTGAGAAAGAACTCCGCTTCTGCTCGCTTTACTCGATGGCTTCTCACCGTACCTCACCGGTGCCTCCACCGGTGAGGTACCTACGTACCTCACCGGTGTACGTATGGAGACTGCCTGCTAAACTCAGGCCCCAACAGCATGCCTGCACAAGTGCAGGGCTTACGGCAACGGTGCCTGTCGATGGCGCGCCGGGAACATACTGCGCCGCTCCCCGCCTACCCTAGACTATAGTGCCTAGAATATACTTCTAGGCACTATACCTAGACGTCGCTAGCCCTAGCTGGTTTCACATCGAAGCGCCAGCGAAAGGCGCTTCGGAACGAGCTAACGCTGTAAAAAACGTCGGAGTTTAGCGTCGCTTTACTGGCAAGCCCATCTCGTAAAATAATTTCTTGCTTTGCGCGACGCCTTCAGCAGCGGAGCTAGCTGACATCAGGTGCGTCGCACCGGGCAGCAGCTGTCGGAAAAAAAAAAAAGTTCGCTTGTATCACTGTAAATATTTCTACCAGGACCTCCGTACTGGCCGAATAATCCTCGCAATTTAATCATTTCATTTTCATTTTATTTTATTTTGAAATGAAATGAGATCGTGACTGATAGTCCTTTGTACAAATAGCTATGTAAGCGAATGAACAGCGATCTGCGATAGCTAGATTACCGATAGCGGATGCTCGGGCAGCTATGACTTGGGAGCCAATCGCGGCGGCCACGGCTTTAAGCACCCAGATTGCCTTGACTGCGCCAGATGGCGCCACATGCTTGGACGGCGGCACGCAGGCCTGCCGCGACGGGACCAATCAGCGCGTGAACAGGCGTGAGCACGGGAGCCATCGGGAAAACTTACGGGTTACGGTGGCTGATCGCATCATTACTAAAACATTTTTTTTAGAACAGCTTGGCTCACAGTTGGCCAACCGGACTGATAAAGCAGCATCTTCACGGTTCCTTTGTTCAACAGTTGCATTTCCTGCGCGTCAACCCACCAAGCTTTCGCGGCTGCTGCTGATTCCTGCTTCGTCGCATATGAGTCACAAGCGAGCGGGTCAGGATTTAAGTGCCCGGCAATGTTAGTAACATCCACGCTACTGGGCAAAACAACGTCGCAGTACTAATTATGCTACGCTGAAGCGCTGCTCGACGACGATAGTTTCGTGCTCGTGCGACAGCAAGCAGACGAAAAACGCGACCCGAATGCGTCATCAGATTTTGTGTTTACGCGATCACCAACCTTGCCAGTAGGGGGCGCTCGTGTGGCGTTCTCGTATCTTTGACGTCATCGCGCGCTCGTGTCCTGAGAGATCGAAACCGAAACTGGCCCTGATAAATGCACTGATAACAAATTAATCGATATGTGCTGGGGCTTTTTGGGTCGCAGTCCCTCTGTTTTGGACCACTGTGGATCGATTAAAGCAAAAATACCAGAACAGAAAATGTACGTGTCTATACTCCTTTAACAACTACACGTAGCCATGAAACAGGTGCCAAATCCGCTGCGTTGTTTTAAGCCGAAAAGAAAAAAAGAATCTGAAGCTGATTGATGGGTCACTCCAAAAGAGATGCCTGAACCTGACTGGATTGCATGATATCATGATGGCATCATGGTGCCTTGCCGCTGTCCGCTGCCGTTGTTCTTCACGTGGCCAGTAAGAAAGCTTGGGCGAGTTGGTGATGGATCATTTCTGATGAAGTGCAACAGACGCGGACTACTTGCCGACTGTATTTGTCATTCATTGGTCAGTTCCACTACTGCGCGGCCCATCGTTTTGACGTACGGCAATACTGAGTGAGAGAGAGACTGTCAGCCGCTCAAGCGCACTTAAAATGTTATCCTCATGCTTTACTCATCGAAGGCAAGCATCAATCACAGCAACGCAAAAGCTGCTCGATATATTCAATACAAGTCCGATTTGTCAATGACGGCGCTTGCACAAAACGAACCCGCGATCAAAACCTGATCATGCAACATTCAATCAGTGATAGCAAAGCAAGCTGATGATTATGCGATTGGAATATATTTTAATGAGTGAAATAGTTCCAAAAAGCGAACACGGTGGCGGGCATTTAACGCGATATGTAGTTAAAGGGGCTGGGACACGAAATGTTCGTGCGGTACTTTTGCGCTGTATAAATAGTGCGTAGCGATTCTGTAAGCATAGGGCACGGTTATAAGCACTAAATCGCACTGCATAATTTATTATCGTATTATTAGTAGGCAGCAGTTTCGGTTTCGGTTCATTGTTGCTAGGTTTTTACTTCACGTCAAAAAACAGAAAACATAACAGGGCCATTTTTTTTTAACCTACACTACCTACACCTGCAGTGTAGCAAAAATCCGTTTAGGTATAGGAGATTTGCTACACTGGTGTAGCTGGTGTAGGTAAAACAAATGACCCTAACATTAAAATGTCACTTGGACCAAAAACTCGTGACGTATCGTCTGCTCTGTTTGCAATGTGACTCTGCCATATGCTCCCATGGCGTAGTCACACTGCGGAAACAATTGGTCAACTGCATCCGTCACCGTAAACATGATGTTTGCATCATTTCGGCGATCCTGTCACGCGGCGCAAACACGAACTATTCGGAAACATGTCGTTGTCGCATGCTGTCGCCAACTCGCTCTCCGACAGCTTGTTGCTCGTAGTAGCGCGGATGTACAATTTGCGGATGTACAGTACAATTTCACCAAAATTCGATCGTTATGCGAGCAGCTGGGTAAAATTAAAAAGCAGGAGAGTCTTTGACTATAAGGAGCACATGTAAATGCTCGCGAGTGTAGTTTGAATCGCACTGATCGAGACACCGCTTTCGTGCACCGCTTTCATGTGTGCGAATCTGGCGATTGTTGAGAAAAAAATTCACAGATTTTAGCGAATGAAAATGGCCATCGAGTATAGTTTTGGCAGCAGTGAACTGAAATCGAGAATTTCTTACATCGTAGAACGCGCGTGCCATCACTACGAAGCGCCGGTGTGACCCGTGCGCCGAGCGATGCTGCAAGCGGCCTGGAGCAGTCGTGGGCGCTACTTGTGAAGAGCAAATTAGGCCGATTGAGGACAGTCGCCATGCACACGTTTTATCGAGCTTATTTTATTACGAGACAGACTTCCTATAGTAAAACCATTACTACAGAGTTGAGTCGCCGACCCGTTCCGAAGTGCCGTCCAGCGAAACCGATTATACGAGTAGGACAGGCAGAGAGCAGCGCAGTTCGTCGCCTAGCGCGTCCGCGGGAGGCGCCGTTGCCGAAGGCTCCACACATGTGCAAGCATACTGCTGCTGCACGAGTATTGCACTGGTCCTGATAACATTTGTCTTTTCTAGTACGAAGCCAAGGAGTGTTATACACTGCTTCACTGTTGCGCCGCCGGCCACTCTGGTCTCGGCTACGGTTACCAACAACAACGCCGTGCGCCGACCATTGGCGCGTCGTCAACGGCAGCGTTCGTAAAGTTTAGTAAATACTGCTATCAAGCATAATTTTGGATAGAGTGAGCCGCCGGCGGTCCGTGCGTTAGAACTGTTAGAACGCTGCCACGCTGGTATAAGTGTATACGGGTGCAATGGAAGAGCCGAAACGAGCCGACCAGCAGCCTCATCTCTTACGTCGGAAAACTGTGCAATGACGTCACAGATACTTGATTATGGTTTCTTCAGTGAACCTACGTCACAGTCAGTGCACTAGCGATGGGTCCAGAATGCGAGGCCGAGCATTTCCACAAACTTTAAGAAAGGATTAAAATATTTTCTACGCTTGCATTGAGTCTAATACTTGACTGTGGTGGCCTTCACACAAAGAAAGCGCGTGACAAGCTTTTCACAACCTTGTAATTTGGTGTCTCTGCCCCTTTAAAGGCCTCGTTATTCAGAAAATCCGGCGTCGGCGTTGCGAGCGAAAAACCACGGACGTGGCGCTGACAGGTGGTAGCTGACCTGGCCGCGCACTGATTTTTGGGTGGTTTGTGCTGCTTAACAAGACTATATGATATCAGAAATTTGGAAAGCGCTGCCAACTCGGCTTGCTTATGTGAGGTAGAAAGGCGGAACAAGAACCAACCTTCCGGTACTCTTGATTCTTGAATGCCGAATCAGGCTCGCTATACCCCTAGGCCACGCAGCCATATATGTTATGATGATCACACGGCTTGGTTAAATCAGAAATTTATATGTCTTGTGTCGTCCCCCCCCCCCCCCACCCAAAGCTGGATAATGTGGCAGCTTAGTGTTGCATGTTAATGAGAATGTGTGATATATTATAGGCACAAATTAAGAGATTGGTCAATAAACGATCAGAGACTACATGTATGCTATTACGTTATCCCTTAAACCCGAGCTTAAGTGCCCCCCATAATTTTTTTTTCAGGTGCCGTTTTTCTTTTTTTTTTTCTTAATTCATAATGTTCCCCCGGGCAAGCCGTCTCGGTAAAGAACAATGTGACAATGCGTGGATTTTCAAAAATCAAGAAGGCGCGTAAAATAGAACGCAACAAAACTTTTTTATACGTTCGCTTTTGCATTATTTCTTTTCTTGCCATTCGCAATACGACAACAGGGCGAATTGAGAACAGAGATGTCATTCTACAACGCACGAGGAACGGAAAACTATAGAGCGCGTTAATGCGATGGATCGGTATCGGCGGTTTCTAGTGCAGACATTAAGGTGGCAAGCAATGATGTTGAGTTTCGAAGAGGCAAGTGCTCTCTGAAAGCAGCGCCCTCTGCGATGTCCATTATAACCAAGGTTTGGTCTGGTTTGGTTTGTAAGGTTTTACGTCCAGAGCGACTCCGGCCGTGAGAGACTCCGGAAATTTCAACCACCCGGGATTCCTTTACGTGCACTGAGATTACACGGGCACCTTGCTTTTCGCCACCATCGAAAAACGGCTACTGTGGCCAAGGTTTGATCCAGCGTCCTTTGATTCAGTATAGTACCGCGGCGAGGATATTATAGACTAAAGGATTAAAAACTAAAGATCCGGTGAAGTCCTTCGAAAAAAAAAAAAAAAAAAAAAGAAAGAAAGAAACAGCTTGCATGCTCGCTTGGACGATTACGGAAGTGAAAATTGTCAGTAAAAAGAGAAAGGCGGCCGAGAATGCCAAAAATTGAGTGGCAAGCAGGATGGAGGACAAAGTGTGTGAAAAGACAGGGAACGGAGTGTTGATCTTATGTACTTCAGGCTAAACAAATTATTAGTGTATACAATTCCACAACGGCTTTTCTTAATGCATAGCGACGATAGAAAAAAGTAAAGGAAAAAGTAGCCTCCTGATGAAAGTAAACAAAAGCGAGAGCATACCTCCGGTTGCGGGGAGTAGTGAGTTCATTCAACGCGGGGACACGCGTACCTCCGCTCCTGTGCGTGACACCGCACCGCACACAGCTACAGTGAAGATCCATCGAGTCCATCTAGTGGCGAAGAAAAGCACACGGAGCACAGCCAGGAAAACCATGAGCCCGAAGCGGAACATTCGTTACTCCTTTGCTGCTAATGAGAACCGTTAATCAGCGACTTGTTAGATGCGCAAGGCCCTTCGAGTCCCTCCCGGTTAATTGAACCATTTGTCTGACCTCGGTGCCAATCTCGGCGCGCTGCCGTGGCCTGCGGTGCCCCCCACACGCGTATGTATGCGCCCAGGGGCACTGTGCGAACTTGGAATAAAAGCAGCACTAAAGGCCCGATCGGGAACGCTTCAAAGCCGGGCATAATGAACGGGCATGCTCATGGGAGGCCACCTAGGTCTCGGTTGCCCGCCTCCCTTTTGCCCGTCCTGCTCTATGTCGCGTACTTTCCCCATATTTTTTGTAACTTCGTGTGTTATCGAAAGTTAGCTTCGAGAAGAAACTAATGATCTCATTATTCGGAATTCATGGCTGCTTGCACGGGTCAGTTTGGCAGAGGCGCGATTGTCTCTCGGGTGTGCTGGGTATTTGCAGTATAGGTGATCAATTGGTGCACGGATATCTGTGCGTGTTACAGAGGTGCGTGCGCGTAACTCAACGACTCCTCCGAGAGACGGCCAGTTGTCGTCTCTGATAGGTGCGCGTGGCCTATCACTAGTGAATGAAGTGACTAATAGTAGTCACACAGGAGAATAGATGATGTCGTGTTTAATGCCACGCACCTTTTTCAACGACGGTGTGGGCCAGTCTGTGCTGGACATGTAACGTTCACCGTGAAAAACCCCCGCGTTGCAATGATACGAAGATTGGATTGATTCATTTATTTTTTTAGTTAAGCTCTCAGGCTTTCTTTAGCAAGGGTCTCCAGACTTTTCGGCCAGAGGGGGCTGGATTAAGTTGTCATGGCGACGAGAGCCGAAAAATAAATGTGAACAAAAAGGCATAGCAACAGTTAGTAATGACAGGGCCGAGATATAAATGACAATATCTTGTCACTTATTTTAACACTTGTACTAAACTTATGATGGCAATATGCTGAATTAAGACATGCACCGAACACTCACCAACATTACGTATGATTACACGGGATACGCTGCATGGGTGCATGTACTCTATAGGAATATTAATTTCCAGGTGCCGCCTTTGTGAGAGGTATACGCAAACATGAACCGGAAGGCTAAAACGTACGAATGATGTAGCTGATGTCTGGAGTTCACTATATCTGCAAACTGTGGTTACAAATCACGTGATTCATGACATATGAGAGCGTAGCGCAAAAGGACGAAAGACACAGACGGGTGCACAACACAGGCGCTATCTACGTACTGTAGAAAATGATCATTTACAGTCAACATGTCGAGTTTTCTTTTTAGAAACGCAGCAATAGACTTTTGCCAGGTGTCCTGTTCTGAAATGATAAACCTTAAGCTCAGAAACTACCTTTATGCGTTTTCGAGCTGAAAAACACTTCTAGAAAGTGCCGCTTACTATGTCAATCCTATTGGCTACTTTTTGGAGATTGAGTTTGAGACAAAGTTTTTTACCTCGAGCCTTAAGTTTGGGAAGTGAAACATTGCCTTCACATTTGAAAACTTCGGAAACTGCATAATTAGCTTTCTCATTGAATAAGTCACGGGGAAAAACTGCAGTCGCCCACTTTGTCAGAGGGCCCAGAATTTAATAATATGCAATTACTGAATTTACCTTACGATCGCGAGGCAATCACAATTTCGAAAATTGTATTATTTAGGGACTAATTCAGTTTATAGCATATGTTACGCAAATATTACAGAGTGCATTAGTTTTTTTATCACTGAAGTGCGATTAATGGAAAAACGTGAATGATAATTCTAATAATAGAAATTGACAAATTTCGGCCAATTAGTGTGAAAGCCGATAGCATATATCTCCTGACTTTCTATCCGCTGACCGTAACGTGTTCTGTCTTGCTGGAAGCTATTGCGCCGTCTTATTAATGACAGTCTCTCTGCCTGGCGGCCTCCTGAAGCCAAAGAGAGCGGCAACATAGGCAGCGCGACTCGCCTCTCAGCGAACGCCGAAGACACGTGGAGGAGTGTCACGACGTTCGGATGGAACCTCGACTGCAACCCACGAGTTCTGGTGGTAACACTGAGCAGTACCAAAGTCTGCTTCTTGCCGGCCGCTAGGGACGCGTGAGAGCATGGTGGTTAGGTGAGACGTCGCGGGCGAGAAATTGACCAGAACTGACGATAAACTTACGGTTACAGCGTATGCCAGACAAATTACTCACACCGATTGCATAACCCTTGAAAGTTCCCAGGGAAGGTTGTGGGTTCGAGTCCCTTGCTCGAGTCACTGCCATAGTAACCGTGACGCCAGCCGGTGTCGAGCCACCGAAGCGGCGAGTGGCCTTGAGCCCAGCATGAATAACAGATATTTCAGTGCCAGGCCTCTTCCGCTCTTATCGTTTCAGGCGCGCCATTTGCTCTCAAGGCATCACTAACGGACCTCCATGAGTAACCAGTTGACTTGTCTTGCTTCGTGTCAAAATCGCGACGCAACCGTTGTTCATGCAGCGTACGCAACAGCAGAAGACTGCTGGCCCCTGCCGCCAACGTGATATATGCCCATAACCATTTCATGCTTACATGTACTCTCAAGAGTACAATCAAGAGGACATGTAAGCAAAGTAAACAAGCTTTGGGAATAGGTGGTGTACGTTAGCCATTCCTCTCAAGACCCAAGCTAAAAATCATTGAAATCGGCCAGTTGTACCTCGGCCATCCAGGTATATATACGATGTACTACATGGATGGCCAATTACCCGAATTCAATGGATTTTAGGCTTGGGTCTTAAGAGTACGATATACGTGGATGTCCAATTAACCGAGTTCAATAGATTTTATGCTTGGGTCTTAAGAGTGTGTACGCTACTTGTTTGCCTTTGTTCCTGCCATATTAAGGCTTAAATTAAAGGCGCGAAACAAAGCACGATTTCGTCTAAACATGGAGAACATGTTTACTTGTGCGTCAGTCGCCATGGAAACTTTCTCCCTCTCGGAAGTCACACATATATACGGGGAAGCAGTTATACGCACTATCGACTACCATCGCTAGCAACACGGTTTTTCCTGTCTGCATGGACGTCTGTTTCCGGAAACGAATCTTTTTGAAACACTTCGAGGCGTTTTAAATTCAACTTCTACGGCGCTGTTGGTGTGTCGGCGGTAAGGCGCGCGTGTGTGTGATAATGTAGGTCCTCTTCAATGCATGTCTCCTGGCTTACACATCTCAGCACGCAGCAAGCACTTGCGGGTAGGACTTCTGGGGTCATCTGGAAGGGCTGAAAAGCAGATAAATAAGGCCTCTTATCCGTGCATGAGTACAGGACGCCGGCAGAGAGAGAAGAGAGAAAAAAGGAAAGGCTAACAAGCAGCTAGACAACTTCGAATGCGAAAACGAGCGACAGGGAGGTTCAAGCCGAATACGGCGGAAGAGGGTGGACCTCCTGCATAAGCGGCCGACGACAGCTGGTCGAGCGAACGGGTGATGGCCGTAAAATAATCTTTCTTTCAGCTACGTATTGCTTTTTTTGCTCCACTCATCTTATTTTCACCGTCCCATGAGCGCTACCCTCGCCCCCAGAGCCTCCCGCATTCAGAAATATTAGCTGCAAACCAGCCAGGCCCTCGTCTCCGACGAACGTTGCTTCTTTAGCTCCATTGGCTTCACCAAACCCTGTGCTGGGCAGCCGCGAGCGAATGGAATATGAAGCCGCCACCGAGGATAGACGGGGAAAAAAAAAGATAGAAATCGTAGTTGCAGGCTCGGCCGGCGAGACTGGTACCAGCGTACCGTGGTACCACAGTACGACCTCTCAGTTACCTCATCAGAGACGGGTCCAGTTTACTAAGGGGCCGCGCGGGGAGCAGAGGGGGGATGACGAGCAAAAAAGAAAAAGAAGCCCTTAGCGGCACATTAGACAGCAGCCTCCCGCATCACTCTGCGGTCGCCGGCATTCGCTATTTGTGAATAGCGTAGTTAACTCACAAGCATGGAGTTAATACAACTCTCACAAGCACTTACCGCATCTTCAATAACGGCAGAATTAGGGCAGACTGCACCTAGCATTCGGCAAAAAATCAACCTAACGGCCCAGCACTGTATCATAAGGGTACCGGCCATATGAAGAAGGTAGGAAAATCGTGTTGTGAGCGATGAACTCGGTTAGTTAGAGAGAATGTCTTTTTTATTATTATTATTAAGGAAGTACATTAATTTTGTGCGTTGACGCTGTTGGATAACGTAAGTGGAATACCTAGCTAGGGTTCCTACTGAGATAAGAAATCCTCTACAGGTATTTAAAGGCCCTTTGGTTTAAATGGTGCTCTGACGGCTTCATGTTGCAGCAGAGGCGAAAATCATTTGTCTTAACGTTTTACCAATACTATACATGGTCGTGCGCTAAAAGCTGCATTTTGTAGTATTATATTGAATAATTCATTTATCGCACACACGGACTATTTGCTAAGCAAACAAGAGGAAATGCGAATAGCAGATATCATATGAGAACGGGATCGGTCAATTGACGCGATCTCGATCGGTTATGGTTCACTGACACAAATGTCCGCCATCATCAGCGTCGGCGTACGTGATAAAAGTATATATATTGCGGAAACCATCGAGTCATGCGCGATCTGCTCAGTGCTGTCGAAGGAATTCAGGCCCAAGCGAACCGCGGTTCTAGAATTACAGGGGCTGTCCTTCGCTCGCTTGCCTTTTCTCAGCATATTACTTCAGAAACCAAGTTCAAGAAAACTTCGAAAGGCGATAGTATGCACGGCATGTATACTCTTAATTTCTATCCCACATATAACGGTTCCTCATACGTTGCAATTAAAATATGTTTCATTTATTTCCTCCGGACTCAGGCTCTTTGCACCTTTTTTTTTTTATTTATGTGCAACGCACACCTTTGTCCTCATGTCGGACATGTTGGCATGAGTGCACAAAGCTCTGTTTTTACCTCAACAAGTTATGTTTATGACTCCTTCCAACTTCCAGATAGAAAAAGTTGCAAGAGGAAAAGGTAGCTTAACGCCTAGGAGGGCACTTTCATTACTTCCGCCGTTAGGCTTGTTCGCTTTCGCAGGTGGCGTGGATCTCGTTTTTTGCGATTGACTTCTCATAAAGCATCCGCGGAACAGCGACGACATTATACCGCTTTGTTGCGCCGAAGTGAACGCAGGGTCCGACTGGCTTGACACGAGTTCACTGACAGCTCCTAAGAGACCACTGCCACGCATTTTTCATATATTTGCACTGCTGTCGACTACCGGCGACTACCAGCGCTGCGTATTCTGAGCTTTCGATAGGCTGTATGCATGGTGCGTCGTTGTATAGCAATAGGTTTCCTGCTCACATTCCACGTGCGTCACTGAGCTGACGGCACATTTTTTCATTTCTTTTAGAGCGAAGGCTCTATATTACTCCAGGTGCCCAGAGTTTCGCCTAGCTTGGTATGCTTGACCTTAAAGCTCATCCAAGGTCAAACCAAGTACACAATGTATTTGCAGGTGACAGACATTTTAAGTAGTTCGTTCGATCGAAAAGCCGTCGGCTCCTTAGTAGATGTAACAGTCGGCATGGCATGTCGAAAATAATCGGGGGCTGCGTTAAAAAAAAAAAAAAATGCCATAATGGTAAATTGTGGTTCTAGTGATTGATTGGTGCGTGCTAAGCAGTGACGACTTGATGAAATATTCGCAATTAATTAATTAATTGATGTATTATAGAAATGACAAATTGCGAAAAAGGGCGTTCGAATGATGCTCAGAACGAAACCTCAATGCCGAATGATGCTAATTAAGAAAAATCAGTGTTGGGTTGTGTTGCGTTACTGGCGCATCAGTAACTAAGGATATCATGCGCCTAAAACTTGAAATGTGTAATTGATCAGTTAATTAATGAAAATTATTAAAAAGTAAAATGCGGTGTCAAAAAGCTCAGAATGGAAACTCAACGTTCGCTGAACGAAACAATAACAGGCGATCAGTGAGCCTATCATACAAAATATTTAGCATTTTACTTTCATTTTCCTTTGCGTCATCGTCTAAATGTGTATGCTTTTAAATTGTTTGTTTCTCGAGAGCAGTATAGCCCGTCTCTCGCTGAGGCGTATCACCAAAGGCGTTGTTGTTCGGCTCACCGGGAACACCAACTGCCCTCCCACGAGGCCCATGCACTCACAAGCACCGAGCAGAGAAAAAGCTCACACTCCAGTTTGAACAAATATTTTTGCGCCTCTTCTCCGCTCACTTACCTCCTCACTGTACACCTTCCACGGTAGCCAACCGCGGGGTCATTCCCGTTGCAGCCACCTTCAGGTTTCGCAGCGTCAGAACCTCCTCTCTGCCGTCTGAGTACTTCAAATGGCAGCCACCCTCCTCTACCCTGCAAAGGGAAAAGCTCCTTCTTCCTGTTGCTTTCATCTACTTCAGGCTTCTGGATTTTAAGGAAACTTGAGAGATATCAATGACAAACCATTTATACACTGGAAGTATATGTACTGATTATTCACGACTTTTTCAATGTTCAAGCTTTCTTGCCACCTCGTGGGCCCTTTCCGCAGCTTCTGAGGCATAGGTTCTACTTACCCAGCTCCTGACAAGTTGACAAGTTAAGTGGGCAAACATTTTGGCCCTCCAGGCGGACTCTCCGTGGTTATACTCGCGCCTATACGGGACTCTCACCCAGCTAGTCAACAAGGAACTCTGTGGCGATTAAACGGGACATTGTCCCTGACCTGCCCCGATACGCAAAAGTAAAAGATATAAATGAACTATTTGCCGTGACATTGGTTTAGAGCTTTCCAAGTTGTCAAAAATGATGTCAGGCCGAGTTTCTCACTCTCGTTTGTACAGTTACCTTCCGATTGCATATAGTCGCGTATTACACGCACAAGACCGACCAGTGCAAACATCAGCTTTCCAAAACAGATCGGATGACTGCTGCATGCAAGCTCAGTGCATCTGATACTGCTGCACTCGCCGGCTCGAACGGTCATCCAGTCCCTATGACGCCCATGCCGCTAACTGTAAGCGGGATAGAAGAATTGTGTGGATTTGTGCAAAGCGAAAAATAAGGTGTGATTTTAAGTGAGCAATTCCACAATGAATAACAAGACATATTATATTGTCACGACTGAAGTCAGAGGGAGCCGTGAAAGTACCATGTAGCCAAGGACCCGAGAATGAGGTCGGCTTGTCGTTTCGAACACAGAGTCACAGCGTCCAGCACCAGCGCGCCGCTCGTACCAACCACCGCTTCGTTGTCGTCGGCACCAAACACGGCTGTCGCGCGGCGCTAGGCACGTGGCATTATTCCCCCCCGTGAAAGAAAACATCGTCCCGATGACAAGGTGAGAGGAGAAAAGAAAGAAAAAAAAAAGATTAGGCGTGAGGTGAACTGTACAATGACGCAAGGTTTCACTTGCAGGGAACGCTCAGTCACGCGAAAAGTACGGCTTTAAGCGCACCACATGCACAATTTCAGGTCGCTGGCGTCGAACACTGACGGTCACAGTTCCATCTGGAATGACTTCGTAATTAACGTTGTTTAAGCGGCGAGGACTTTATAGGGTCCGAAATAGCGGTGGAGTAGTTTCTCGCTCAAGCCTTTGTGACGCACGGGGGTCCACACCCACACTTGGTCCCCTGGTTCGTAGTGGGCCTCCCTGTGCCGAAGGTTATAGTGTCGAGCGTCGGTGGCATGCTGCTCCTTGATGTGCAAGCGGGCCAGCTGACGGGCTTGCTCGGCCTGTTCTGCGAAATGGGCGGCGTCGGGTTCGACCGCTTCTTCCCCGCACGGGAGCATCGCATCCAACATCGTGCGGGCCTCTCTGCCATATACGAGACGGAACGGCGTAAACTTCGTGGTTTCCTGCGGCGCCGTATTGTAGGCGAAGGTGACATACGGCAGGATCTCGTCCCACATTTTATGCTCAACGTCGATGTACATTGAGATCATGTCGGCCAAAGTTTTGTTTAGTCGTTCCGTTAATCCATTTGTCTGGGGGTGATACGCTGTTGTTGTGCGATGCTCGGTATGGCTGATAATTTGCCAATAACCACTCCTGAGGTCAATGGAGGAGAAGTACTTGGCTCGGCGAAGTCGGTCGAGAGAGTCATCAATCCGTGGCAGCGGATAGACGTCCTTCTTTGTCATACTGTTCAGTTTCAGATAGTCAACGCAGAAACGAAGTGTTCCGTCTTTCTTTTTAACGAGGACTATAGGCGAGGACCATGGGCTGCTTGAAGGTTGAATGACGCCATCGGCGAGCATCTCCTTGACTTGCTGTTGGATAGCGTCTCTCTCCCGAGGAGACACACGATAGGGCTGCTGATGGATGGGTCGAGTGCCTTCATGCGTGATAATCCGGTGTTTAATGACCGACGTTTGCTGCACCTTAGATGAAGACGTGAAGCACACACGAAACTCCAGCAATAGATCTTGAAGTTGCCTCTTTTCAACGGAGGAAAGGCTAGAATTGATGTCGACAGCGTGTACGGCATCATCCGGTTCAGTGCTAGGCGTAGCTTCCTCTGAAGCAAAACATTCGGCGACTTCGTGCAGATGGTCGACGTAAGCAATGACAGTGCCACGGAACAGATGTCGATGTTCATTGGAGAAATTGGTGACAAGTACCTCCGTCTCTCTTCCACGAAGGAAACAAAGACCTCTTGCCACAGAAACTCCCAAGGCGAGTGAGAGGGAGACATTAGGCTCAACAACCCGGAGGCCGTGATGTGGCTCGTCACAAGTAACTCTGGCGAGGATGCTGGCGCGTGGTGGCACTGTGAGGCTATCATCGGCGACTCGCAGCGTGGAGTGGGACCCGCGGTACTCATGCTTTTCAGTGGCCAGTTTGGCGGAAAACGTCACCAAGCGGTTCGGTAGATCTATAGTGGCACCGTGCTCACGAAGGAAGTCGATGCCAAGAATAACATCACGAGAGCATTCGCGTAGAACGAGAAAAGTCGCAACAAATGTGCAGCCTCGCACCATAACCCGGGCTGTACACATACCCAGTGGTGCAACCACATGTCCGCCTGCCGTACGTATGTCTGGTCCGTTCCCTGGCGTCATCACCTTTTTCAGTGTCCTTGTAAGCCGCCCGCTAAGGATGGAATAATCGGCTCCCGTATCAACTAAAGCGCTGACCTCCTTCGTGTCGACGATAATAGGGATGTCCAGGGAGACCCGGCCAAGACCAGGGCCTGTTGACGACGGTTCGGAGTGAAGTGAGCGGTGTGGTGGCGGAAGCTGGACGGCGGTTGGGTGGTCGGCGTCGGGACAATTCAATGTCGACGGCAGGTCGGAGTGAAGCAAGCGATGCGGCGACGGAAGCTGGGCGGCAGTTGTGTGGTCTGCGTCGGGGCAATTTAAGCGACACGGCGGTGATAACTGGTCGGCGATGCGGACGACGTCGGGGCGATCTGGTCTGTGTGGCGAAAACTGGACAGGAATTCGGCGTTCAACGTCAGGGCGAATCGAGCGGTGCGGCGGTGGAAGCTTTACGGCGAATCGGTGTGCGGCGGCCTCGCCCCCAAAGGTCGCCGGAGCTAGTTTTCCCGATGAGGACTCGAGAAACCATGGCGTCCAGCGGTATACCGTGACCCAGAGGGTGAAGAGCGACGAGGCGAAGGCGAGCGCGACTCGCGACGAGGAGAATGTGGTAGACTGACGGGTGACGTACGCTGGCGGGTTACGTACTCGGCGATGTCCTGAGGCCGCTGACCAGGCCGTGGACGAGGGCTGTCGGGGGAAAATCCCCTAAGGCCCATCTGACGATAAGGGCACTGCCGGTACAGGTGACCTGCCTCGCCACAGTGGTAGCAGAGAGGGCGGTTATCTGGAGCGCGCCAGAGATCAGTTTTCCGGGGCGCCTGGCGCCGATCTTCCCAAAGGGGCAGCGGTGCCGCAGCGTGCACAGCGACCTGAGGTTGCGTGTAAGGCGAAGGGGTGGGGTAGCAGGGCTGGGCGGCGTGTGACATCAGCATAAGTCATCCGCTCGGTGGGGCCCGGGGGTGGTGGTGGAACGACTGTACTTGTTGGTGGCGTGAGTGCATTCTAGACCTCTTCACGGATGATGCTGGCCAGGGAAGCTGCGCCAGGAGCTCCATAAACTTTCTGGAGCTCCTCGCGAACCACGGTGCGAATGAGGTCGCGAAGGGAGCTCATATCTGCCCCGGGATTGTAGTCGGTTCGGTCAGACGGCGGTAGTGTGGATATGGAATTCAGCGGCCGACCGTACTGGCTGCATCGCTGCTGTAACAGTTTCTCCATGGTCACAGCTTCAGCCAGAAACGCCGCGACGGTGGTGGGCGGGTTCCGCACGAGGCCGGAAAAAAGCTGTTCTTTGACGCCGTGCATCAGGTGCCGAACCTTCTTCTCCTCACTCATGGACGGGTCGGCGCGATGGCAAAGGCGCATGACGTCTTCAACGTACATTGCGACCCCCTCGTTTTGACGCTGAACTCGAGAGGTCAGGGCACGCTCGGCATTCTCTCGGCGGTCACTGTTGGCGTACGTACCGAGGAGCTGACTTCGGAAGGCCGGCCACGTAGAGAATGTGGCCTCGCGGTTCTCGAACCATGTCCGAGCAGCGTCTTCAAGGCTGAAGTAGACGTTCCGCATTTTCGCAGCGTCGTCCCAGCCGTTAAACGTCGCGACCCTTTCATAGTGAGCTAGCCAGTCCTCGGCGTCTTCAAACTGCTCACCGTGAAATGGTTTAGGGGTACGTGGGGTCTGAAGGATGAGACAGGACGAAGGGGTGGAAGGGACAGTCATGGTACGGGCGGGCGGTGTCGTTGCCACAGCCAGAGTCTCTTCGTCAAGAGGGAAGGCCTCGGGGGACAAGCCTCGGAGCCGTCGGCTGGTACGATGAACCGGAGTGGTCACGAGAGGCGGCCGCGTAGGGTCGTCCGCAGGAGAAGGGATCATCGATCGCACCTCCACCAGTGTCACGACTGAAGTCAGAGGGAGCCGTGAAAGTACCACGTAGCCAAGGACCCGAGAATGAGGTCGGCTTGTCGTTTCGAACACAGAGTCACAGCGTCCAGCACCAGCGCGCCGCTCGTGCCAACCACCGCTTCGTTGTCGTCGGCACCAAACACGGCTGTCGCGCGGCGCTAGGCACGTGGCAATATATATATATATATATATATATATATATATATAAAAACGACGCGTCGGACATTACATTTTACTCTCTACTTCACCATTTGCCAACTGTATACCAGATGGTTTCAGAGGCTTCAGAGAACATCACTGATGGAGGCTTTTCGGACATCTATGGTCCCTGT